>NC_057797.1:130142695-130152538 GCF_018294505.1 Triticum aestivum | reverse complement strand
CCCCATGTTGCTCCACCGACGTACTTCTTCCTCCTATATATACCTACGTACCCCCAAACGATCAGATACGGAGCCAAAACCCTAATTCCACCACCGTAACTTTCTGTATCCACGAGATCCCATCTTGGGGCCTGTTCCGGAGCTCCACCGGAGGGGGCATCGGTCACGGAGGGTTTCTACATCAACACCATAGCCTCTCCGATGAAGTGTGAGTATTTTACCTCAGACCTTCGGGTCCATAGTTATTAGCTAGATGGCTTCTTCTCTCTTTTTGGATCTCAATACAAAGTTCTCCCCCTCTCTTGTGGAGATCTATTCGATGTAATCTTCTTTTGCGGTGTGTCTATTGAGACCGATGAATTGTGGGTTTATGATCAATTTTATCTATGAACAATATTTGAATCTTCTCTGAATTCTTTTATGTATTATTGGTTATCTTTGCAAGTCTCTTCGAATTATCAGTTTGGTTTGGCCTACTAGATTGATCTTTCTTGCAATGGAAGAAGTGCTTAGCTTTCGGTTCAATCTTGCGGTGTCCTTTCCCAATGACAGTAGGGGCAACAAGGCACGTATTGTATTGTTGCCATCGAGGATAACAAGATGGGGTTTTCATCATATTGCATGAGTTTATCCCTCTACATCATGTCATCTTGCTTAAGGCGTTACTCTGTTCTTATGAACTTAATACTCTAGATGCAAGCTAGATAGCGGTCGATGTGTGGAGTAATAGTAGTAGATGCAGGCAGGAGTCGGTCTACTTGTCTTGGACGTGATGCCTATATACATGATCATACCTAGATATTCTCATAACTATGCTCAATTCTGTCAATTGCTCAATAGTAATTTGTTCACCCACTGTAAAATACTTATGCTCTTGAGAGAAGCCACTAGTGAAACCTATGGCCCCCGGGTCTATCTTCTATCATATTAATCTTTCAACACTTAGTTATTTTCATTGCCTTTTATTTTACTTTGCATCTTTATCATAAAAATACCAAAAATATTATCTTATCATATCTATCAGATCTCACTCTCATAAGTGACCGTGTAGGGATTGACAACCCCTTATCGCATTGGTTGCGAGGATTTATTTGTTTTGTGCAGGTGCGAGGGACTAGCGCGTAGCCTCCTACTGGATTGATACCTTGGTTCTCAAGAACTGAGGGAAATACTTATGCTACTTTGCTGCATCACCCTTTCCTCTTCAAGGGAAAACCAACGCAGTGCTCAAGAGGTAGCGAGAATGATTTCTGGCGCCGTTGCCGGGGAGGTCTACGCAAAAGTCAACATACCAAGTACCCATCACAAACCCTTATCTCCCGCATTACATTATTTTCCATTTGCCTCTCGTTTTCCTCTCCCCCACTTCACCCTTGCCGTTTTATTCGCCCTCTCTCTCTATCCTCCCTCTCTTTCTCTATTTGCCTCTTTTTGCCCGTTCCTCGTTTGCTTGTGTGTTGGATTGCTTGCTTGTCGTTATGGCGAGTCCTCTATCTTCTCCGTTGTCTCCTGAGAATGAAATTCTAAATTTTAAGCAAAGGGAGGGAGAAAATCTAAAAGATGCTTGGTATAGAATTTGCAATGCTCAAAATAGATATACCAGGAAGCAATCTACTTCCATTCTTCTTCGCAATTTTTATGTAGGCGCTACTCCTTCGCACAGATATATCCTTGATACCATTACTGGAGGGAACTTCTTGGGTAGCCATACTTTTGATTCTTATAATGCTATGATAGATTTGTTTGGCTCACCACCTCTTTTGGTTAATGGAACTATGTTAACTTTGGAGCATGTAATGCAAAAACTTGAAATTATTGAAAATAAAGTTGCTACCGTTGAGTTAATTGAAAATTTCGATAAAAAGATCCACAACCAAATTACCCAATATGGATCAAAAGTAGGAGTAACTTTGAAAAATATTAAAGAGAAGGAACCTATAGTTAATGAAACAATAAATCATGATTCCACTAGAATCGATAAACTTGAGGGTATCATTACCAACTTGGGAACCGATTTTTCTTCCGTAAAGAATACTCCAAGTCCTCCAACCAAAATTGCCAAGCTTATGTATGTTCCTAAAAATAAAGGTGAATCCTCTAGCAAAGAAACTGCGGATCTCAAATCTATAAGTGTTTATCCTAAACCTTATGCTATCATTAAGGAACCATTTGCTGCTAATGATTTTTTCGATCTTGTGCCTAAAAGTTTGATAATCAATAACGAGAAAGAAATTCCTAAGGACGGTAGATGCCTCATTGAAGAATTACCTACCAAAAATGGCAATACCTAGATCTATCCTTGCTTTTTATGCCTAGCTAGGGGCGTTAAACGATAGCGCTTGTTGGGAGGCAACCCAATTTTATTTTTATTCTTGCTTTTTGCTTCTGTTTAGTAATAAATAAATAATTTATCTA
Organism: Triticum aestivum; assembly: GCF_018294505.1. Classification (NCBI taxonomy): domain Eukaryota; kingdom Viridiplantae; phylum Streptophyta; class Magnoliopsida; order Poales; family Poaceae; genus Triticum; species Triticum aestivum. The sequence continues at coordinate 130,150,123 of NC_057797.1, read as the reverse complement.
GCCTCTGTTTTGGTTGTGTTTTTTGTGTTTAATTAGTGTTTGTGCCAAGTAGAACCGTTGGGAAGACTTGGGGAGAGTCTTGTTAATCTTGCTGTAAAAAACAGAAACTTTAGCACTCACGAGAACTGCTGCCATTTTTATTTGGAAAGTGATATTTAGTTAATTATTTTTGCAGATGATTAATAGATAAATTCCTCACGTCCAGCAATTTATTTTATAATTTTTAGGGTTCCAGATCTTGCGCTAGCTGCAGATTCCTACATACTGTTCTGTTTTTGACAGATTCTGTTTTTCGTGTGTTGTTTGCTTATTTTGATGAATCTATGGATAGTAAAATAGTTTATAAACCATAGAGAAGTTGGAATACAGTAGGTTTAACACCAATATAAATAAATAATGAGTTCATTACAGTACCTTTAAGTGGTCTTTTGTTTTCTTTCGCTAACGGAGCTCACGAGATTTTCTACTTTAAGTTTTGTGTTGTGAAGTTTTCAAGTTTTGGGTAAGGATTTGATGGATTATGGAACAACGAGTGGCAAGCGCCTAAGCTTGGGGATTCCCATGGCACCCCCAAGATAATCTAAGGAGACCTAAAAGCCAAAGCTTGGGGATTACCCGGAAGGTATCCCCTCTTTCGTCTACTTCTATCGGTAACTTTACTTGGAGCTATATTTTTATTCACCACATGATATGTGTTTTGCTTGGAGCGTCTTGTATGATTTGAGTCTTTATTTTTTAGTTTACCACAATCATATTTGCTGTACACAACTTTTGAGAGAGATATACACATGATTCGGAAATTATTAGAATACTCTATGTGCTTCACTTATATCTTTTGAGTTATATAGTTTTGCTCTAGTACTTCACTTATATCTTTTAGAGCACGGTGGTGCATTTGTTTTATAGAAACTATTGATTTCTCATGCTTCACTTAGATTATTTTGAGAGTCTTAAATAGCATGGTAGTTTGCTTAAATAATCCTAATATGCTAGGTATACAAGATTAATAATAAAATTCTCTTATGAGTGTGTTGAATACTATGAGAAGTTTGAAACTTGATAATTGTTTTCAGATATGGAGATGGTGATATTAAAGTTGTGCTAGTTGAGTAGTTGTGAATTTGATAAATGCTTGTGTTAAAGTTTTTGATTCCCGTAGCATGCACGTATGGTGAACCGTTATGTGATGAAGTCGGAACATGATTTATTTATTGATTGTCTTCCTTATGAGTGGCGGTCGGGGACGAGCGATGGTCTTTTCCTACCAATCTATCCCCTAGGAGCATGCACGTAATACTTTGCTTTGATAACTTGTAGATTTTTGTAATAAGTATATGAGTTCTTTATGACTAATGTTGAGTCCATGGATCATACGCACTCTCACCCTTCCACCATTGCTAGCCTCTCTAATACCGTGCACCTTTCACCGGTATCATACACCCACCATATACCTTCCTCAAAACAGCCACCATACCTACCTATCATGGCATTTCCATAGCCATTCCGAGATATATTGCCATGCAACTTTCCACCATTCCGTTTACTATGGCACGCTCCATCATTGTCATATTGCTTTGCATGATCATGTAGTTGACACTGTATTTGTGGCAAAGCCACTGTTCATAATTCTTTCATACATGTCACTCATGAGTCATTGCATATCCCGGTACACCGCTGGAGGCATTCACATAGAGTCATGTTTTGTTCTAAGTATCGAGTTGTAAGAAAATAAAAGTGTGATGATCATCATTATTAGATCATTGTCCGAGTGAGGAAAGGATGATGGAGACTATGATTCCCCCACAAGTCAGAATGAGACTCAGGACGAAAAAAAGAGGCCATATATTTTTCTCTCATATTTTTTTATTTGGGCCTTTTCTCTCTTCTTTTGTATGGCCTCTTTTTTTCGTCCGGAGTCTCATCCCTACTTGTGGGGGAGTCAAAGTCTCCATCATCCTTTCCTCACTAGGACAATGCTCTAATAATGATGATCAGCACACTTTTATTTTCTTACAACTCAAGAATTACAACTCGATACTAAGAACAAAGCATGACTCTATGTGAATGCCTCCGGCGGTGTACCGGGATATGCAATGACTCATGAGTGACATGTATGAAAGAATTATGAACAGTGGCTTTGCCACAAATACAATGTCAACTACATGATCATGCAAAGCAATATGACAATGATGGAGCGTGCCATAGTTAACGGAATGGTGGAAAGTTGCATGGCAATATATCTCAGAATGGCTATGGAAATGCCATGATAGGTAGGTATGGTGGATGTTTTGAGGAAGGTATATGGTGGGTGTATGATACCGGCGAAAGGTGTGCGGTATTAGAGAGGCTAGCAATGGTGGAAGGGTGAGAGTGCGTATGATCCATGGACTTAGCATTAGTCATAAAGAACTCATATAATTATTGCAAAAATCTACAAGTTATCAAAGCAAAGTATTACGTGCATGCTCCTAGGGGGATAGATTGGTAGGAAAAGACCATCGCTCGTCCCCGACCGCCACTCATAAGGAAGACAATTAATAAATAAATCATGCTCCGACTTCATCACATAACAGTTCACCATACGTGCATGCTACGGGAATCACAAACTTTAACAATAGTATTTCTCAAATTCACAACTACTCAACTAGCATGACTCTAATATCACCATCTCCATATCTCAAAACAGTTATCAAGTATCAAACTTCTCATAGTATTCAACACACTCATAAGAGAATTTTATTATTAGTCTTGTATACCTAGTATATTAGGATTATTTAAGAAAATTACCATGCTATTAAAGACTCTAAAAATAATCTAAGTGAAGCATGAGAGATCAATAGTTTCTATAAAACAAATCCACCACCGTGCTCTAAAAGATATAAGTGAAGTACTAGAGCAAAACTATATAACTCAAAAGATATAAGTGAAGCACATAGAGTATTTCTAATAATTTCCGAATCATGTGTGTCTCTTTCAAAAGGTGTGTACAGCAAATATGATTGTGGTAAACTAAAAAATAAAGACTCAAATCATACAAGACGCTCCAAGCAAAACACATATCATGTGGTGAATAAAAATATAGCTCCAAGTAAAGTTACCGATAGAAGTAGACGAAAGAGGGGATGCCTTCCGGGGCATCCCCAAGCTTTGGCTTTTAGGTGTCCTTAGATTATATTGGGGGTTCCATGGGAATACCCAAGCTTAGGCTCTTTCCACTCCTTTTTCCATAATCCATCAAATCTTTACCCAAAACTTGAAAACTTCAGAACACAAAACTTAAAGTAGAAAATCTTGTGAGCTCCGTTAGCGAAAGAAAACAAAAGACCACTTCAAGGTACTGTAATGAACTCATTATTTATTTATATTGGTGTTAAACCTACTGTATTCCAACTTCTGTATGATTTATAAACTATTTTACTAGCCATAGATTCATCAAAATAAGCAAACAACACACGAAAAACAGAACCTGTCAAAAACAGAACAGTCTGTAGTAATCTATAGCTAGAGCAAGATATGGGACCCAAAAAATTCTGAAATAAATTGATGTAAGTGAGGAACTTATCTATTAATATTCTTCAAAAAGAATTAAGTAAATATCACTTTCCAAATAAAAATGACAGCAGTTATCGCGAGTGCTAAAGTTTCTGTTTTTACAGCAAGATTAACAAGACTTTCCCCAAGTCTTCCCAATGGTTCTACTTGGCACAAACACTAATTAAACACAAAAAACACAACCAAAACAGAGTCTAGATAAATTATTTATTACTAAACAGGAGCAAAAATCAAGTAATAAAAATAAAATTGGGTTGCCTCCCAACAAGCGCTATCATTTAACGCCCCTAGCTAGGCATAAAAAGCAAGGATAGATCTAGGTATTGCCATCTTTGGTAGGCAATCCATAAGTGGCTCTCATAATAGATTCATAAGGTAATTTAGTTTTCTTTCTAGGAAAGTGTTCCATGCCTTTCCTTTACGGAAATTGGAATATAATATTTCCTTCCTTCATATCAATAATTGCACCAATCGTTCTAAGGAAAGGTCTACCAAGAATAATAGGACATGAAGGATTGCAATCTATGTCAAGAACAATAAAATCTACGGGCACATAGTTCCTATTTGCAAAAATAAGAACATCATTAATTCTTCCCATAGGTTTCCTAATAGTGGAATCCGCAAGGTGCAAGTTTAAAGAGCAATCATCAAAATCACGGAAACCTAACAAATCACACAAAGTCTTTGGAATTGTGGAAACACTAGCACACAAATCACACAAAGCATAGCATTCATGATATTTAATTTTAATTTTAATAGTAGGTTTCCACTCATCATAAAGTTTTATAGGGATAGAAACTTTCAACTCAAGTTTTTCTTCATAAGATTGCATCAAAGCATCAACGACATGTTTGGTAAAAGCTTTATTTTGGCTATAAGCATGAGGAGAATTTAGCACGGATTGAAACAAGGAAATACAATCTATCAAAGAGCAATTGTCATAATTAAATTCCTTGAAATCCAAAATAGTGAGTTCGTCAATATTTAAAGTTTTGACTTCTTCAATCCCGCTTTTAACAATTTTAGCATCAAGATCTAAAAACTCCGAATTTTTGGAACGCCTTGTAGGTAAAGGTGGATCATATTCAGTCCCATCATTATCAAGATTCATATTGCAAAACAAAGATTTAATAGGGGACACGTCAATAACTTTTAGATCTTCATCTTTATTATCATGGAAACTAGAAGAACACGCTTTTATAAAGCAATCTTTCTTAGCACGCATCCTAGCGGTTCTTTCTTTGCACTCATCAATGGAAATTCTCATGGATTTTAGATACTCATTGATATCATGCTTAGGTGGAATAGATCTATGTTTCAAATAATCAGCATCAAGAGAAATTCTATCAACGTTCCTAGCCAACTCATCAATCTTAAGCAATTTTTCTTCAATCAAAGCATTGAAATTCTTTTGCGAAATAATAAATTCTTTAATATTAGATTCAAAATCAGAGGGCATATTATTATAATTTCCATAAGAATTGTTGTAGGAATTACCATAATTATTAGAGGAATTACTAGGATAAGGCCTAGGATTAAAATTTCCTCTATACGCGTTGTTACCAAAATTGTTCCTACCAACAAAATTCACATCCATAGATTCATTATTATTCTCAATCAAAGTAGACAAAGGCATATCATTAGGATCGGAAGAAACACTTTTATTAGCAAATAATTTCATAAGTTCATCCATCTTTCCACTCAAAACATTAATTTCTTCTATCGCATGCACTTTCTTATTAGTAGATCTTTCAGTGTGCCATTGAGAATAATTAACCATAATATTATCTGGGAGTTTAGTGGATTCTCCTAAAGTGATTTCCATAAAAGTGCCTCCCACGGCCGAATCTAAAAGATTTCTAGAAGCAAAATTCAATCTGGCATAATTTTTTTGTATAATCACCCACAAATTCAAACCAAGAGTAGGGCAATTACGTATCATTAATTTCATCCTCTCCCAAGCTTGTGCAACATGTTCATGATCAAGTTGCTTAAAATTCATAATATCGTTTCTAAGAGAGATGATCTTAGCGGGAGGAAAATACTTAGAGATAAAAGCATATTTGCACTTATTCCACGAATCAATACTATTTTTAGGCAAAGACGAAAACCAAGCTTTAGCACGATCTCTAAGCGAAAAAGGAAATAGCTTCAATTTAACAATATCATTATCAACATCTTTCTTGTTTTGCATATCACATAAATCAACAAATCTATTTAGATGAGTAGCGGCATCTTCACTAGGAAGGCCGGAAAAGGGATCTTTCATGACAAGATTCAGTAAGGCAGCATTAATTTACAAGATTCATCATCGGTAAGAGGAGAAATCAGAGTGCTAATAAAATCATTGTTGTTGGTATTGGTAAATTCACACAATTTAGTGTTATCTTGAGCCATTGTGACAATCAAGCAACCCAACACACAAGCAAACAAGAAATGAGCAAAAAGAGGCAAATAGAGAAAGAGAGGGAGGATAGAGAGAGAGAGGGTGAATAAAACAGCAAGGGTGAAGTGGGGGAGAGGAAAACGAGAGGCAAATGGCAAATAATGTAATGCGGGAGATAAGGGTTTGTGATGGGTACTTGGTATGTTGACTTTTGCGTAGACCTCCCCGGCAATGGCGCTAGAAATCCTTCTTGCTACCTCTTGAGCACTTGCGTTGGTTTTCCCTTGAAGAGGAAAAGGTGGTGCAGCAAAGTAGTGTAAGTATTTCCCTCTGTTTTTGAGAACCAAGGTATCAATCCAGTAGGAGGCTATGCGCGAGTCCCTCGCACCTACACAAAACAAATAAATCCTCGCAACCAACGCGATAAGGGGTTGTCAATCCCTACACGGTCACTTACGAGAGTGAGATCTGACAGATATGATACGATAATATTTTTGGTATTTTTATGATAAAGATGCAAAGTAAAATAAAAGCAATGAAAATAACTAAGTATTGGAAGATTAATATGATAGAAGATAGACTCGGGGGCCATAGGTTTCGCTAGTGGCTTCTCTCAAGAGCATAAGTATTTTACGGTGGGTGAACAAATTACTGTTGAGCAATTGACAGAATTGAGCATAGTTATGAGAATATCTAGGTATGATCATGTATATAGGCATCACGTCCAAGACAAGTAGACCGACTCCTGCCTGCATCTACTACTATTACTCCATAGATCGACCGCTATCCAGCATGCATCTAGAGTATTAAGTTCAAGAGAACAGAGTAACGCCTTAAGCAAGATGGCAGATGTAGAGGGATAAATTCATGCAATATGATAAAAACCCATCTTGTTATCCTCGATGGCAACAATACAATACGTGCCTTGCTGCCCCTACTGTCACTGGGAAAGGACACCGCAAGATTGAATCCAAAGCTAAGCACTTCTCCCATTGCAAGAAAGATCAATCTAGTAGGCCAAACCAAACTGATAATTCGAAGAGACTTGCAAAGATAACCAATCATACATAAAAGAATTCAGAGAAGATTCAAATATTGTTCATAGATAAACTTGATCATAAACCCATAATTCATCGGTCTCAACAAACACACCGCAAAAGAAGATTACATCGAATAGATCTCCACAAGAGAGGGGGAGAACTTTGTATTGAGATCCAAAAAGAGAGAATAAGCCATCTAGCTAATAACTATGGACCTGTAGGTCTGAGGTAAACTACTCACACTTCATCGGAGAGGCTATGTTGTTGATGTAGAAGCCCTCCGTGATCGATGCCCCCTCCGGCGGAACTCCGGAACAGGGCCCAATATGGGATCTCGTGGATACAAAAAGTTACGACGGTGGAATTAGGGTTTTGGCTCTGTTTTTGATCATTTGGGGGTACGTAGGTATATATAGGAGGAAGAAGTACGTCGGTGGACCAACAGGGGGC